>NC_090860.1:4645000-4657500 GCF_024217435.2 Syngnathus scovelli | reverse complement strand
ACACACATCCCATCATATGCGGGAATCGAACTCAAGGTGTCGGCACACAAAACAGACAAATGCACCCCATCAGCGACTCCTGATGTTGGCGTCTTCCGAATGTTGCCGGTGTTACGCGTGACGTCACCCGACGAGTCCAAATATGGGAAACATCAGAACGTAAGGAGGCCAATCGGCTGGATAATTTCACGTATGCAATGCCAGCTCAAAGCAAGAAAAAAAAAAAAAGACAACCGATGTGTGTGAGTATGATGTCACAATGAGCGAGCCAGATTGAGATTTTTTGATGGAGTGAATGTACCCAATCCCACATTTTGTCCCCAAATGTAGGAACAACGTGGAAAGTTTTTTAAGAACGAGGAAAAGGATGAAAAATATTTTTAAGTGTGGGAGCAAAACATTTCAGACAGAATTCGAACAACAAGGCAAGCGTTTGAATTTGTCAACGCTAACGGATTTCATATTTGTCCTATCACATTTTGTCTCAAAGAAAAAAAAAAAACAATTTGGGGGGCAATAATAAACCAAGTCAGAGCAACATGATGATTACGTGGATGCATGTGAAGTGGATGCATGTGAAGTCGCGCGTGCGTGGAAAATTTGCAAATGAGCATAACCTGCTCGACATCAGTATACTGCATATTTGACTGATGTCATGTGAGCGAGAGAGCCACGAAAGAAGCGGCAAAGGTGAAGAACATTCGACATGGCTTTGCATCATCAACAATAATTCAAATAAAGATTGGCACAGGAAGCTCATTGCGCCAACCGTGGGAATTGGTCGAGAAACGTCATCAACCAATGACTGGTGAGGAAAGGAAGGTCGGGATTCCACGTAGCCAATTGCGCAAAAGAGGCAAATCCGGGGAAAATATTAGCGTGTGTGTGCGTGCGCGTGCGTGGCTGAAGGATAGCACCGGAAGGTTAACAAGGGTGCTGTTGGATTTAATCCACAATTTGGGAAGCGTGCTACCCGGGGCTCAAGACAAAAGCCATAGCCAATCACTTGTTATCCAATTCACTCACTGCGTGCTCGTTTTCTTTCTTCAGTTTTAGGAAAATACTAAGACACCGAAACAAAATTTAGACTTATACAGGTGGGTTGAGTTAAATCACAATTCTTGTTAAGAAAGCTCTGTTTTCAGGAAAGTACAATACAGCGCTGGGCCTTTCGTGTGACAATGCTCAAGAGCAGAATATCTCCCTTCAGAAAAGGCAACGTTCAAGGTTCTTTGGTCAGCTTATATTCAGGAGCACATAAGTAGGCCGAGTTTGATGGGTGATGAGTCCAGGGCGTGGGGCAAGTTCGCAGGAGAGTTTGATTCCATGGGAGTGGGTGCTGGTTCGGTGAGAGCTGGTTCCGTGGGGTTGGGTGCTGATTATGGGCGATTTGATATGTGTGGGGGCTGTTGTTTTCCATCCTGTCTTTCGGCCTTGGCGATCACCTTCGGGTTCTTGGCTGTTTTCCTCCTGCTCCAAATGTCCTTCCTGTAAACATTTTCCTCCATTTTTGCACAAACATCCACTTCACCCACTGTCGCACACCGTCCATTCATCGTCCTTCCACTTTTGTCATTTTTTACGGAATTATTTGAAATTTTGGGTGTGACATCATCAATTTGTTAATGTTCACTGACTATGCAAAGTTCTTACTCACTACTTACCATGCATTTGTTTGTTTGCTCTTTTAACACTCCATGTACTTGCTCACTTCGTCACATTTAATCATGCTTCCAACCCTATCTTTTTATTGTTAGGTAAAACATTTCCTCCTGTCCAGAACATTCAGTAGTAATCCAAAGCTGGCGTCTAGCATTAGGCGACATACGACGTCACATTAAGCATTAATCAAAACATAAGATATAATCAAGTACTGAACATTCTTAGACGCCTTTGACAGTGTCCGTGATTTAGAAAAACATCAGGCATGCATTAAACAGTTACTTAAGCGTCGTTAAGCTATTCAGGCAATATATCAAAAAACATGTGTTATTTCAAAGTGCACAGAAATACATATCAGATCATGAAGTTATCAAAACCTTTGTCATTACCACATATCAAAAATGTCCAGTTATGTCTTCTTTATTGATTTGGTAGTAGGTATAATTATATGCTTAAAATGTTTCTGTTATTGATTTAATATGTGAATATACTTGTCTGCTTATGTACTTTATTCAATGAGGTGTGAGCATATCTGTTTTTGTAGCTAGGCAGGACTTTTTGGTTTTCGACTTCATTTCTTCGGTGCTAACAAGGAGGCTAGTTAGCACGATGCTAACTAATCAACTAGTGACTGCGTCCGTGCGTGCTAGAGGAATATAACAGTCATATGGAAGTGCGTTAATAGAGCAAGTGTGTGTGTGTGTGTGTGTGTGTGTGTGTGTGTGTGTGTGTGTGTGTGTGTGTGTGTGTGTGTGTGTGTGTGTGTGTGTGTGTGTGTGTGTGTGCGTGAGTACGTGTGCGTGCAAACAGTCAACGGCTCGTGAAAAATGCTTTTAATGAGCAAAAAAGCAGCTGTCTGGTTAAACAATCTCAACTTCTCCTTTTGTCCGAGTGCAAACTGTAGTGGCTGCGGCTGAGCACTGCTGCCTGTCAGACGTCACTCCTTTCTTCCTTGCTCCTTGCTCCCTTACTTTTTGCTCCTTGCTCCACCCGCTCTTCCACCCGTGCAAGGCAAGTTCCTTCAACTCGTTCTTGTGCTGAGCTCCTTGAGCGGCACCCCGAGCTCGTGTGGGATGAATAAAGTTCTATCATCATCATCATCACCTCCACAAAGCTCCCAAGCGAGCAGGCACCAGCATGCTTTGACCTCTCCCATGCACCTTCTCACTCCTCCTTTTCCACTTTGCTTTGTGGCCTTCAGCACGTTGGGGTCCACCAGAAGGAAGCGGTGTGTCGACCTGGACAGACCGGACGGGAAGCGCAAAAGTCGCTTGACGCCGCGTCCGACATCTTTGAAGCCCGAACAAGGGCTCGTCTTCAACTTGGACCCATGACCTGAGAGTGGAGCCGGTTGGGGGAAGAAGGGGCTCACGGTGACGTCCGGTCACGACACATGGCCGGAACGGTCCAAGCACACACCGGACTTCCCGCTTTGATCGATCGAGCCGCTCAATTCTTTGTCCATCAAATTTCAAAACATTTGTCATGTTTGGTCTGTTTCCATACTCACTGTTTTAACAGCAGCACCATTTTGAATTGTCAACTTCAACGCTTGGCCACCAAGAATTATTAAGTCCCATTGTAGAACCAGGCTACTTTTTATTCAAGCACAAATGAGGAGGTCCCAAAAAGAAGCATTAAGACAGAGTAGAGACAGGCAGATAGGTCCACCGGTGCTAACGAGGCTTTTGCTACCTTGGAATCTTAGCCACCGACATGCCAGCAGGAAGCTAAGCTAATAACGGCCTAGAATCACTCATTGACTTTGCCACATTACTGCCTCGCATCCTGTGCTTATTTTGTCACCGTGCCACCTATCTTGTCAGCCACTTAGCATCTTAGCTCCTCGGTACTATGTACCACAGTCCTGGTTGCTGATCAATCACAAGATCAAATGTTGGACATATGTTTCCATGGTGACCATTTGAACACAAGTGCAACGCTCGCGACACTCAACTTAATTCTACCATACCTACCGTACTTTCACTGAGCTACTAGCCGACGCGAATCTCAGCACTCATGCACGGACACACACAACACACACACTTCTTCCCATTGGTCGTTTCTTGTCATTTTGCCGCCCGTCTGTCATGGGCGTCGGCGTGTCTCGTTTTGGGAAAGCGATCTTCCTGGCGGCTGGCAGGAAAAACTGGTCTTGACAGGATCTCCGTCTCGATAGGATCTCCCTCCCAAAACAAAGCCTCGGCTGTTTTAGCCCCGCCCCCTCAGCGCCTCGCCGCCAAAACACTTTGCCCACGTTGTACTCCGCTTTGGATGCTTTGATACCTGAAAAGGCTTCCACTTGTTCACCCCCTTCCGAAAACCCCTTTGCATCCCCCACTTCCTCCTCCATGCCAGCGGAGCGGAAAATGACAGTATTCCCCCCCAACCCCCCCAAAGTGAGGCCCAGACGTCAAAGTTAGCACAGAGGAGCCAAGTGTCCGATATCAGCTAATGCGAGCTTCAACTAACTAGCCCATTAGCAATGGCGACCACTCACATGCTATTTATTATTTAGTACACTTCGCGGATGTGTGCCCTCTCCTCACACGCAGCTGGCTAAGCTAACGTTAGCATGCCCTAAAACATTTGTTGTTAGGGGCTCAGATGGTTGGCATACGTTAGTTGAACGTTTGCACCCTTGAACGAACGGACAAAGTGACGCGTGTCACTACCTTTGCCGACGGTTGAAAATATTTGAAGTGATGGCTCGGGCCTGAAAAGTTCAATCACATAGCGCGTGAGCCAGCTAGAATCTTAATGATGTAACATTTTAGCCACTTAGCCAATTAGCTTGTGCGAAGATGTCAAAGTCCACATCAGATGTCGTATTGGGGGGGGGGAAAAAAACAAGTTGAACATGTTCATTATGTGTGCGTGCATGCGTTAATCAGCGTGACAAGCATGAGGGCAGGTGGTGTTGACTTTTTAAGTCCCAGCTGTACCTGCTCTCGCTAACAACCGTGCGGGTGTGTGTATGTGCATGCTTGCTGATCGAATCCACCAGAGGCAGCGGCGGCATGCTTTCCCACTCCCCGTAAATCACACATCCACACCCTCAATACCCCCAACGCCATATTATATCTTGCCACTGTTGTTTGTGTGACTGTGTGAATTTTCACAACCCGCAGTGCGCGCTTCCCATGATGCTTTGGGAGAGGCGCGGTGCTGCTTTTGTTACAACACAAACACGTCCAAACAATCAAAAACAACAAGAGTCTTTTTTTGTTGGACAGTTCAAGATGCTGCCTTCAGCCATGTGAGCAGCTAAAAAACATACGACGCACACGTATACGCACATGCAAAAAGTAAGGACGGATGGACGGTTCATTGAGGAAGGACAAACAAATGAGTGTATCTGCAAATATGGTCCTATGATGCTTTGGGGGAGGCGCGGTGCTGCTTTTGTCACAACACAAACACATCCAAACAAAAAAGTCATTTTTTTTGTTGGAAAGTTCAAGATGCTGGCATGTTAGCTTTTAGCCATGTCAGCAGCTAAAAAACACACACGACGCACCCTTTTACACAAACGCAAAAAGTAGGACAGACGGTTCCGTCACCGCTTCTGCCATTAAGCGAGTTCGCCAAAACAAAAAAACAAGCAAAAAAAGCAAGACAAAAGCCAGTCCGCCATCTTCAGAACTTTCTTGTAATTCGCCAGCAAAACGGGCGTCCGTCAGCAACAGAACGACGGAGTGTCACGTCGCTAGAAAGCGGGGCTCGCCCTCGTGGACGGATGCCCACAAATGCAAATGCGGTGGAAAAATGCACGACATCTTTGTCATCATCATCTTCGTTATCGTCGTCGTCATGGTCACGCCGTCATCATCAAACTTTGCATTGTTTGTCGTGCGCGTGAAGACGTCGAGGATGATGACGATAACGAGAATGACGATGACGACCGTGGTGACAACGACGGCGCCATCCGAAACACAGAAAATTGGCATGTCTGTGAGTCGTCTGTCAGCCGTCCCCCCTTTTGTACTGCTAAACATGTTTCGCTATTTCTCGCTGCCATTAGTCGCCGAATTTCTTCGCTTTTCTTCCTCGCCGCCGCTGCATCACAATGCGACAACTATTCAGATCACTCTCGCTTGGGGGTGGGGGTAGGGGGGGGGTTGGATGGCGTACGGGGCAGAGGGCTGATGCATTAGCGCCGCTTGAGATGCTTCACTCGCTTCGCATGCGAGAGGCTGACAGCGCGCAAAAAACCCCAACAAAATCGCTCTTGTGCGCCTTTTGTCACACAGCTGTCGATCAAACGGTCGTGGACACACACACGCGCGCGCAAAAACGTGTTATCGTATTCCTTCTCGTCGGCGGCGTCAACGTAATTGTCATAGTCATCTTCATCGCCATCGTCGTCATCCCCGTTTTGGTCGTCACGGCCGTCATCTTCCTTCAACCTTCCTTTCAAAGCAGCTCAACGTTTCAAATGAGGGTCTCGGGTTTGGGTTCCCAAGACATTGTTGCCCTTAAATTTGGGTTTAGTTTCCAAATTGGGGTTTTAAACTTGGGGTCAGATTTCAAAGTAAAATTTTAAACTTTGGTTAGTGTTTCCAAATAAATTTTTAATTGGGTTAAGGTTTCAATGCCAGGGTAAGCGATTCAAATAGTTTTATACTTTCCAAGTAGGGCTTTTAACTCGGTTTCCAAGTCGGGTTTTAGGCCAGGTTTTGGGTTTTCGAATGGGCTTTTCAACGCGGCTTGGGCTTTCAAATGAGTCTTTTCAAAGGCCAATATTTCCTTTGCCGCATTAGCATAGTAAGCTAATGTGTAGCATCGATGGCTTCCTGTGCGACGCGGGAAGCAACGCTTCCGGGAAGCAACGCGGGATGACCACGGGCAGCTCGAGACTTTCAAAGTCATTGCAAAAGTCTTTTCATTGGCAAAGAGCTGCTCCATTCATGCCTGCTTATCACACAATTAGAGGCCAAAGATTAGCTGGTCACCGAGCACGCCGTCACATGCTGAGCGTTTGTCAGCTTAGCGCGTTGCGCTGATGTGTCAAAATGCACGTGGACAGGAAGTTGGCAACCCACTAAATGATTATGACCTGACTTTGTGGCCCAAAGACACGAGCAAGTGAAGAATGCAAATTAACAACCAATACATTACAATCACACACAAAACACACGCACACACACACACATGTGAGTGGCGAACAGCGAGCGCCCAGAATGGGCGGAGTTCAGCAGGCGTGGTCACAGTCAGTGAAGTGTGTGTCAGGTGTGTGTGTTGTGGTCGTGTCATTGCAGGTGTCGAGGATTAACGCAGTCAAAACAAAGAAGAAAAGAAAAACAAGAGATTAAAGCTGACTTTCAGCAGTGTGCATTTGCGTGTGCGCTTGAGTTTAAGATGTTTGTACGTGATGCAAAGTGAACCCTATGTTCCTCTTTTTTTGTTGTTTGAAAATCAAAACGAAAATCTCGAAGCCTGTTTTGATGCAAGGCGACCACACCGACGAATATTGGCACGCACTCATGAATACGAATGCAGGCGGGCACATGCGCCTCGCTCTAGTGCAGGGGTCTCAAACTCCAGTCCTCGAGGGCTGCATTCCTACATGTTTTCCAAGTTTCCCTCGTTAAACACACCTGATTTAATTATCAGGCTCCTGCAGAACGTGAGGATGAACTGATCATTTGAATCAGGTGTGTTTAACGAGGGAAACTTGGAAAACATGTAGGAATGCGGCCCCTGAGGACTGGAGTTTAAGACCCCTGCTTTAGTGAGATGGCATTTTTTAAAGGGAAAGACTAGCTCGCATGGCGGCACAGAACGTACATGGCGCACTGGACAGTGATGAGCGTGTTTAGCTGGGAGGGAGGGGGAGGGGGGAGTAACTTAAGCTGTTAATGATGGTGCTTGGGGGGGGCACTTACAAATGACTTGAAGACAAGAAGGTAACACGAGCACCTTCGGACTCACCCTGAAAAGCAACACAAGCTTTGTCCCTGCATGTGTGTGTGTGTGTGTGTGTGTGTGTGTGTGTGCGTGTGTGCGTGTGTGTGCGCGTGTGTGTGTGTGTGTGTGTGTGTGTGTGTGTGTGTGTGTGTGTGTGTGTGAGTGCGCGTGCATGTGCGTGTACGTGTGTGTGTGCGTGCGTGCGTGCGTGTTGACATACTTCCTGTGACTAATTCACCTGATTCCGACCTCCAAAAGCAGCGACTCAAAACAAGCGCTCCTTTTTTGCATCCTTTGGACTTGTAAGCACGCCTGCGTGCTGATGACTGCGCTTCTTCTCGCTAATTCTCTTCAGTCAGACCTCCAACAACGTTTGACCTTTTAACTGCATGCTTGCGACACTTGGTGTCATTAATTCACCTAATTCCTGTGTTATGTGTATACCAAAGTGTGAAAGAGCGAGAGAAGATGCATGCGTGTTTCAGAGAAAGATGAGCAAGAAAGGGAGCACTTGTTTTGTGCATGTGTTTGAGTGTGTGTGTATGTGTGTGGGGGGGAGGTTTAGGCAAAGTCAGGTCGTATGTCAGCACAAACGCACGTGCATGTCTGAGCAGCGCATATGAGGGAGTGCTTATTCGGCCTTTGTGTTGTTGGCAGCATGAATGAGGCACAATTTTCTCAGAGGTGAGTCGAGTGATTTGTGACAATGCAGAGCGCTTGTTCGCTCCAAGGCCAACACGCGTGTCGCTCAAGGATGTCAATAAGGTGACATGTGACCACATTGCACGTAACAAACGGGTAGCGCCAAGTGGTTGCACATTCTGCGGGCGGGAGGGTTTGATTTGTGTGTTTTTGGACAGGGAAAAAGTTGTGCAAAAGGCACAAAAGCAATTTATCGAAACAATTGCGCCACATGCGCATTCGCAGGCCGCATCCCGCTGAGGTGAGACAACTGCTGTTCGCACTCCACGTGTAATTACAGCCACTCGGGTAACACTGTGTGTGTGTGCGTGTGTGCGTGCGTTTGTGTGTGTGTGTGTGTGTGTGTATGTGTGTGGTGTAGGGGTCATGTTTGTGTGTGCTGGAGGAGGAAAGTTGGACAACAAAAGAGTTGAAGGATGAATCGGAGGGAGGGGAAGAATAAAAGATCTGACACGTCGACTTTCTCAACAGCTGAACCTGATCCGCCTGCCAACAGGTGTGTGCGTTTCTGCGCGTGCGTGTGTACTGTCGGAATTCCCAAAGAAACTAACAAGCCGGAGGTGCGATCGCACGCCGACAGAATCGTTAGCTGCGTGTAGCTCCATGCTAACAAGGAGACTAACCATGCAAACCTGACGTCCTTGACATGTGAAGAAGAACATTTGTCCCGGCAACGTGCGTTCGCATGTGCGTCGCCCGAAGTGGCCTCCTGGCGGCGGCCCAGGATTGACTTTACGACGTGGCCTCAAGGACGACACCAAGAGGCGCAAAGAGGAAAAAACTGAGACATAATGTGAGCCGTCGATTCGTTTCACTACCGTAAATTTCGGAATATAAGGCGGTACTTTTTTCTCATATTTTTAACCCTGCAGCTTATAGTCTGGTGCGGTTTATATAGGTTTTTTTCCGTGAGTTTTCTCATGACTAATACACTTATACACTCATAAAAAGGCTGTGGACCGCTGTTGTGCTGTTATGTCAATAAAAGTTGTGTCCCTAAATAATCGTCTCTTTCCTGACAGTCATCTTTGTGTATATTCTCTTACAAATGGTAATTAAACATTAAAAACCTTACGTGATCATGCAGCGACTTTACATGCATTTTTTCTAACGGCCATCAGGGGGGGCTTGAGCAGAAAAGGTAAGAATGAGAGAGGTGGAATATATGCGTCGAGGAAGACAGCAGTGGCGCGTTGTACACGAGAAAAGTTAGCGTAAACAGAGCCCAATGATGGAAAACACTGGAAGGCGTGCGTATGACGCAGCTTTCAAGTTAAAAGCCATTGAGCTGGCTGATAAAGAAGGGAACAGAGCGGTTGCACGTAAACTTGGAATAAATGAATCGATTTAAAGTGGCCCTCCGACTTCAATGGGAGGCTTGGATGACCAGCAGCGAGAAATCGTTTACAAAAACTGGACGCATGTGAAAAGAGCAACTTTCACACAAGTCTGCCAGTGGATCCTGACAGCGTGGAGCAGTGTGAAAAAATCCACCATCACCAATGGGTTTCGAAAAGCCGGTCTGCTGCGTGACGGAGAGGAGAGCACAAGCTCTGGAGTGAATTTGCCTCAGGACGAAAGTGACGAGAAAAGACAACGAAAGAGAGAATGAGAAAGAGTGTTGTGACATATATCTGGCGCTATTCCAATCGGACACGGAGGAGGAAGATTTTGCTGGTTTCAGTGGACAGGAGGAAGACAAAGACGGCTTTCAGTGACTTTGTTGAATGATATGTTTTTTATTTACCCGTCTAGTTAGTGCTGTTAGTGTGATTAAAACTTTAAAAAGGCTTTCTGTGTACTGTCTTTCTTTGTAAATAACTCATGTGCACGTGCGGCTTATATTCTGGTGTGGCTTATATTAGTATAAAACTAAAAAAAAAAAAAAATCACGAATTTTAGCTGGAGCGGCTTATAGTCCGGTGTGGTTTATAGCCCGAAATTTACGTTAGTTAAGCGAGCCACCTAAGCCTAACTCCGTTGCCGCTTGTCACTTCCGACCACACGGGACCACCCGGAGCTCGTAGATGTTGATGGTGAACTCGCAAGCGGACACCGCTCGGAAAGAGATGTGACCGGACGTCAGAATGTGCCACTCTCTCGAGAAGATTTGACTCGTACGAGCGATGACATAACTTGCGAGTCCGCATGATTGTTGTCGGCTATCTTGTCTGCGACCGAGACGGGAGGCGGATCCAGAGTTGTAACTCTGACCGAGATGTCAAGTGGCAGCTTGACACAGCAAGACGAAAGCTGGAAAGGTAGCAGTTGCTATGTTTGCTAGCATCCTTGCATGGCGTTGCACAGGGACTTGCATATTGTGGCGCCAGAGTGTGCATGTCGCTCTCCTTATGGCTTTTAGTGTTGTCCTTGCGCAGCGCCTCCCGCAGTACTCCGGAGGAAGTGTTGTGGGGTTGATTGACAGACGTGGACGCCGGCCGCCAGACGCCGGCTGAGAATTGACTTGCGTGCACGCATGCACGCACGCACTCAGCGAGTGCCTTAGCGCTGTGGCATTATTTATTTGCGGCGGCGTATTTGTTCCACACGCGGCGGCGAGCTAACAACACGCAGCGCTCTTATGCAAATGACTTCACATCAAGGCGTGATATTTGGCAAATGTGAAATAAATTGATATGGCTCAATTAGATTGAAGCTCCCGGGCGCTCTCGCCTCGCCTCAAAGTGCTTCGCATTTACGTTGGGCGTCCTTCGCTCTTAATTATGCGCTTATGCGTGTCGACATTTGGCGGAACAGCCAGGAGCCTTTATGAGGCGCCGGCGCTCGGCTAGCCACGTGCAGCTAGCGCGCTGCTAAAAGCTTCCTCCCGCGGGGACGGCTTCCGCTTGCAAGAACGGCTTCCGCTAGCAAGGACGCCGTGACCACACGCCAAAGTCCAAAGTGGAAGATAAATCCCAAACATGCGTCAAGCTTTTCTTTGTGTTTTTCAATGTGATGTTTTTTGCGGAACCTTTGTCAACTTGATGACAACTAACCCAACCAATTTGATAAAAGGGAAATTTGGTGCAAACGCTACATAAATCCATTCAACCTTCTCTCCATCCATTCACTTATGACCGTTCGTCCGTCCATCTGCTCATCATCTCGCTGTGCAGGAGACCGTGTGCCGAGCCATAGTGTGAACATTCAGCTGCCCCCCAGTCAATTTGTTCATCGGGAACGCTTGCGATGATTTCCTCTTTTTCGGCTCTGGCTGCTGCACACGCCAACATGCCAAACACAAGCTCCTAACATGACACACACTAAACTCACACACATGCGCGCGCACGCTGCTGTGCAAACTGTATATTGACCTGCCGACAGCTGATTGGTGGATTGGATGCGGTGACTAAAAGCGTGCTGGTGATCTACTCTCATTATTTCAATTACCAGCCTAAACGCAGCAATCAGCCGCATAATGACGGACTTCGCCACGGGAGTGGGGGGGGCAATATATGCACGATTGTGGAAAATCAATATGGAAAATATGAACATAAACTTGCAATGAAGACACTTTGCATATGTTAAAATGCAGGCTTGGTGCAACTTTAGCGGCATTGGCATTTGTGTACATTGTCTGTTTGTGTGTTACTGATCTACTTTCAGCGCACCTCAACTTTAATGTTAAGTCACACGGTTTATTGGCACTTTTTAGCGTGTTAACTATTATGTTCAATATCTATTCATGTTTGTCATTACATGTTGTGTTGAGTTGTGCTTAGTGTTCTGTTCATTCATGTTTACGCACATTGACAGCATTTTAGCATGTTTTGATCATGTTAAGTAGCATGTTTGATAACACTTTAAATGGTATGTTTACTATCATGTGGATGCGCTTCATGTTCTTCGTTGTGGACTGTACTTTTCAAAGTAAACATGCTGCCCCTTGCTGGCATGGAGTGTGACTGCTTAGAGATTTTAACACTTAACCCAGAGAAGCCACCCCCGCTCCTCTTTGCTTTCCGCACCCACCTTGAATGCGTGCACCCCCCCCCCCCTCCATGTCTGCGTTTGATTGACAGGATGGACAGATGCTGCTCTATAAACAGGTAACCCGATCTCCAGAGCCCATCTGCTCGCGGCTCCTTCAATTCACACTTTACACACATGCATGCGCGCCGGAAAGATTGACGGGCATGCATGCGCGCGCACACACACACACATACACACACACGCACACACGCACACACAAATATGGCCACGTATCAAATAAATATGGCGAGGAC